>NC_091745.1:63514327-63534327 GCF_043380555.1 Nothobranchius furzeri | reverse complement strand
CTTCTTTGTTTTTTATAGAGCTCCCAGCCTCAGTGTGTCTTGTGACACAGGGACCATGACAGAAATTCATCTTCCAGAAGGTCCCAGAGCATTCACACCTCCTGAAAAGACCAAGATGTGAGGTGTCTGCTGTTGATTCCAGCTTCCACCTCAGTGACAGTGCAAGCTCAGTGAACTGTTCAAGGTAAAAAAATTAAAACAATTCAGAATTTTTAAGATATTAACAATTAAATAAGTATGTGATTACATCATGACATCATGAAGGAGGCTACTGATTCTGGCCCTGTGACACTTGGTGGTGACGTGTGAGCTGATTCACCTGGTAAATAACTTTTACATTAAATATTTAGTTTTTGCTATCAAAAGTAAATTAACTAATAACCTGCATTATTGCAGGACACTCAGCAAAATATGGACTCTACACCATGAGGCAGGCACACGTTAATAACTCTATAAGAGCACATAAGGTGAGCAACACCACAATTATTTTTATTACTGTACACTGTCCTGGATTTGTTTTCTTTCTGCATCTCATAATTAGCCTGGCTGATCACCTGATAACTCCTGTCATCTGGTTATGACAGCATGAGGATGTCCTCACACACCTGTAACCTATCAGCTCATCTGGCAGAATAGAGAGAGAAGAGACAACACCACATCTCCTGTTCCTGGAAAGCCTTCAGCCATCCTTCGATGACTGAGAACCTCCATCAGCTCTGTCTCCTGTCTGCCTACAATTATTATAATAAATATTGTGTTTGACAAGTTTTTTGTGCTGCCAAATATCTCATTTTGATTCCAGTTTTGATATTTTAATGGATATTTATAAATTACATTAATTGAATTGTCGCATGTTTAACTAGCTCTATTGTGATGAATTAAACTAGCACCTCACTGTTAAAAGCTCGTTTTAATTTCAAACATGTTTAAGTATTTATGGACATGAACAAAAACAGGAAATATATAAATTGAGATTTATTTAATTAATATAACAAATAAGGGGGAAAGAGTCATTGAAAGGCACATTCTTCTGGAAGCTCCTGATCCTGACGACACCAGCAGAAGACCAGCTGCAGACACCAGAGGACCACCTGCAACCAAGAGCAGCTAGTATCAGTAAATAAATAATGAAATCAGGGCAGTTTTAGTGGGCTGAACACATTACAGAATAATTTTCTCATGGGGTAGTTTCATAACTTTATGCAGCAGACTGTAACTTGAGCCCAGAGCTGCTATCCAGCACGTTTCAGTGGTTTTCCTGCTTTAACGGGTTAGATTGGCTGTCAAGCAGCTCAGCTATTTGCTGCTGATTAAAACCAAGTGTGCTGAAGCAGATAAACCTCTAAAACATGCTGAATACTAGCTCTGGGGGCCGTGGAGCAAAACCCTGCAGCTAATCTGATGCTATGGCTAACGGCTACTTACATTCAGAGATGGTTCTGTTGGGTCAGTTCCTGTAGTTTCAGGCAACTCACACGCTCAAAACAATAAGGCTCAGGTCCGCTTGTCTCCTCCAAATAGACTTGGTCCCTTTCTTCTCGAGTGTCTGGATAAGGAGGGGGAGAAACGTCCTCCACTTCTAATGACTGCTCAGAGTGAAGGGAGCTAGCATCGTCTAGTTAGCCGTCGTCTTCGTCACTGCCGCGGCTCCGCCCTCTCGGTCCTCCAGGCAACGCCTACCATTGTTGCAGTTTTTAAAATTGATACGTGGGTGGGGTAAGACTCTGAGGCACACTTGACATGCACTTTAAAATCTGTCCTTCAGAAGTGAAATTGGACCTGTCAAACTTCTCATTACCATTCGAAAAGTACTGCACCGATTTGAAAAATTCAAAAAGCGTGAGTGGCAGAAGACTTTGATGATCATCTGTGCCGATTTGTATGTGCCTACCATGAAGTATCTAGAAGCTATGACGAGAAACTTTTAGCTGTGTGAAGCCGATCTCAGGAGAAAATCTCTCTTCCTTTAACATGGGTTTCAATGAGACAGAATCTGGGTCTCTCCTCCTTCTGAGGCTTGTAGCTAAAGAACAGTAACACCTACAGAGAAAATGAAACCCATTCTGAAAAGCTGACAAAAATTCCTACTTTTTGAGTTATAATTTGTTTTGGTAGTCCAAACGGTCTGGGGGTAGTAAAGAGTTGTTCACAGAAGATGTGAAGTTCAAAAGTTAGAGTGCGGAATCTTCAGTTTACAGTGGGGAGAGACATTTTTTTAAATTTGAATTTTTTCAAACAAGTTAACCGTACGACCACAATGTTTGGAGTACAGTCATGGATTATAGCTCAAAACGAAGGTATTTTTGTTAGCTGTAAGCCAGTGTGTGTTTCATTTCAATCGGACCTACGGTTCTCTTGCGACAATGCCAGAAATGGAGCAAGGGAGGGTCACTGCTCCTATCTTTCCCCATTATAACTTTTGTGAATTTTTCTGAAAATTTCAAGTCGTACCTCAACTTCTACCTGCGATTTTAGAAAAACCGTAAAAGATATCAAAAAGCCTCTTTAATGTGTTAAACAGGAAAGTCTTGTGAGTTTGTTAAACTTTGAATGAAGTCCCTGAGTTAAAAGGAACCCAGTAGAGTTTTAGGTCAAAAAAGTGATAGGAATTTGCTGAAAATTGACCAATCCCATTCATTTCAATGGGAAAATTTTTGCAGAAAAAGCTTAATAACTCGAAAAATTTTAAAGATATCAATGCCAAAAGTAATAGCCGGAAAGAGCTTAACGAGCTGAACGTTTTGGTATAAAATTGTTGAAATAGCTCAAAATTTGAAGGAGAAGAAGCGGTTCAAAAAGTGTACGGAAGCAGAATAAGAAGAAGAACTAGAAAAATTGCATTTATTGCACAAATGCTGTTTGAATGCTGGATAGCTGAAACTGTAAGCTGAAGCTGCTGAACAGCTGAGCTGAAGCTGCTGAACAGCTTAACTGAAGCTGAAACAAAGCAAAACTGTCAAAATGAGCTGAATGTCTTGAAAGATGTAGAAGCAAAAAGCACCAACAAGCAAATAAAGCACAAAAAGTAAGTGAAGAATAGAGAAAAATAATGCTAAATAGCAAAAAAAAAAAAAAAAAAAATAAAAACTTTAATCTGTGAACATTGTATAAAAATCTGGACAGCTTAAATGTCTAAACACCTGTTATATCAGTTGGACAAGTTTAACAGTTTAATCTTTACATTTAGCTGAACTGTGAAATTAGCAGTATATGCTAAATTTGCTAACTGATTGCTGAAGTTGTTGAATAGCTGAAGTAAGCTGAAACTAAGCTAAACTGTTAAATGAGCTGAATGTAGTAAAAGATGTGAAAGCAAAAAGCACAAAGAAGCAAAAAAGCACAAAAGGTAGGTGAAAAATCAAGAAAACTAATCCTAAATAGCAGAAAACTCAAATCTGTGAACACTGTCTAAAAAAATTGGACAGGTAAAATGTCTAAACACCTGTTATTTTAGTAGGACTAGTTCAACAGTTTAATTTTTACATTTAGCTGAACTGTGAAATTAGCATCAAATGCTGAATTCAGAAACTATTTGCTGAAGCTGAAACTAAGCAAAACTGTTAAAATGAGCTGAATGTCTTGAAAGATGTAGAAGCAAAAAGCACCAACAAGCAAATAAAGCACAAAAAGTAAGTGAAGAATCAAAAAAACTAATTCTAAATAGCAGACAACTCAAATCTGTGAACACTGTCTAAAAGAATTGGACAGGTAAAATGTCTAAACACCTGTTATTGTAGTAGGACTAGTTCAACAGTTTAATTTTTTCATTTAGCTGAACTGTGAAATTAGCATCATATGCTGAATTCAGAAACTAATTGCTGAAGCTGAAACTAAGCAAAACTGTTAAAACGAGCTGAATGTTTTGAAAGATTTAGAAGCAAAAAGCACCAAAATGTAAATAAAGCACAAAAAGTGAAGACCGGACAAATCAATCCTAAACAGCAGAAAACTGAAATCTGAACATTATTTAAAAATCTGGACAGCAAAAAGGTGTAAACACTTGTTGTTTGAGTAGGACTAGTTTAACAGTTTAATTTTTAGTTGAACTGTGAAATGAGTAGCATAAGCCGAATTCAGAAACGGATTGCTGAAGTTGTTGAATAGCTTAAGTAAGCTGAAACTAAGCTAAACTGTTAAATGAGCTGAACGTAGTGAAAGATGTGAAAGCAAAAAGCACAAAGAAGCAAAAAAAAAAAGCACAAAAAGTAAGTGAAGAATCAAAAAAACTAATTCTAAATAGCAGAAAACTCAAATCTGTGAACACTGTCTAAAAGAATTGGACAGGTAAAATGTCTTTAGCACCTGTTATTTTAGTAGGACTAGTTCAACAGTTTAATTTTTTCATTTAGCTGAACTGTGAAATTAGCATCATATGCTGAATTCAGAAACTAATTGCTGAAGCTGAAACTAAGCAAAACTGTTAAAATGAGCTGAATGTTTTGAAAGATTTAGAAGCAAAAAGCACCAAAATGTAAATAAAGCACAAAAAGTGAAGACCGGACAAATCAATCCTAAACAGCAGAAAACTGAAATCTGAACATTATTTAAAAATCTGGAAGCAAAAAGGTGTAAACACTTGTTGTTTGAGTAGGACTAGTTAAACAGTTTAATTTTTTGTTGAACTATGAAATGAGTAGCATAAGCCGAATTCAGAAACGGATTGCTGAAGTTGTTGAATAGCTGAAGTAAGCTGAAACTAAGCTAAACTGTTAAATGAGCTGAACGTAGTGAAAGATGTGAAAGCAAAAAGCACCAAGAAGCAAAAAAAGCACAAAAAGTAATTGAAGAATCAAAAAAACTAATCCTAAATAGCAGAAAAGTCAAATCTGTGAACACTGTTTAAAAAAATTGGACAGCTAAAATGTGTAAACACCTGTTATTTCAGTAGGACTAGTTTAACAGTTTAATTTTTACATTTAGCTGAACTGTGAAATTAATATCATATGCTGAACTCAGAAACTAATTGCTGAAGCTGAAACTAAGCTAAACTGTTAAAATGAGCTGAATGTTTTGAAAGATTTAGAAGCAAAAAGCACCAAAATGTAAATAAAGCACAAAAAGTGAAGAACGGACAAAACAATCCTAAACCTCAGAAAACTGAAATTTGAACATTTTTAAAAATCTGGACAGCAAAAAGGTCTAAACACTTGTTGTTTGAGTAGGACTAGTTTAACAGTTTAATTTTTATATTTAGTTGAACTGTGAAATGAGTAGCATAAGCCGAATTCAGAAACGAATTGCTGAAGTTGTTGAATAGCTGAAGTAAGCTGAAACTAAGCTAAACTGTCAAAATGAGCTGAATGTAGTGAAAGATGTGAAAGCAAAAAGCACAAAGAAGCAAAAAAAGCACAAAAAGTAAGTGAAGAATCAAGCAAACTAATCCTAAATAGCAGAAAACTCAAATCTGTGAACACTGTTTAAAAAAATTGGACAGCTAAAATGTCTAAACACCTGTTATTTCAGTAGGACTGTTGCAAGCCCGAGCAACCAGTCAAGGCTTAGAAACAGTGGTCAGAGACAAGGGTCACACAAGGGTCAAGAGGACAGGAGTTCAGGACTTGCTGGTGAGGACAGAACTAGGCAAAGGGTCAAAAGACAAGCTGTCTTCTCTAGATCCACCCATGGACACACCCCTGGGCCCGCCCCTAACTCCACCTCTGGCGGGAAAAGAAGGACTGGCATGGAGTGAGGAGAAGCCCAGCTGGACCCAGGAGCTCTCAGGAATGCTGGAAGAAGATCTACAATTTGCTACCAATATGAAGATTTATGACCTGTGCTCTCATTCCAGGAGTGCAGAATGTAACTTTTGTGCCCTCATGTGAATACTGCATGTAGTGAAATGATACTAAATGTCTTATGTAGAGCTAAAAAAGTGTATCTGGTAGATGACCCCTTGACCTAAACTGTCAGGAGAGAATGACTTGTGACTCTTGCATTGTTTAGAGCAGTCTCAGAAATGATATAAAAGGATGCAGCTCAGATCGAGCGGGGGTCTTGTTCTTCGAGAGAGGGCTTCAGGCTTCGTTCTTGGGGAGATTCTGAGAAGACGAGAGCTGGTGTAAACTGACTCTCATTTAATCATTTTGAACTAATTCCTCCGTGGGGGATAGTAATTGTTTTTTACTTTACCCATTTTTGTATTTTGATTTTGTAATAAACCTTTTTTGAAAAAGAAACATAATCCTGATTCTTTCAGGTTTTCTCTAAAGCTTCACGTTTGGAGCCCTGGCCATAATTGCACAGAGGTAAGCATGTCGAAGATCGGTCTCTGAATTATCAGGACTTACTTTACAGTTTATAACAGAATAATATAAAGAAACCTTAAGATAAGGGAAGTTTTAACTTCTCTCCCCTTGCGAGTAACGAGTTGTCTTAAGGGTGATAAAAGCAAAATATTCGAGGTTATTTTGGCTCTGATTGCAGGTTGAAAAAGTCTCTAATCAGCTGGAAGGTTGGATTAATAAATAAATTGATAAACTTATGTTAGCCTGATCAACTAGCATAAATCATTTTATAGTTACCAACCTCCCACATAAGCTGTTAGGGGCGCAATTAATTCCGGGTAGCCCAAACAATTGCTGAGAGGCTTGGCTTGCCTCCAGACTTCTCTCTAGTATCTTAACCAAAAGGTAACGAGTTTAAAAGAAGTGTAGCACTCTGAGGCTGGCTATTCGTGCAAGTCATTTCACCTTTAAAATAAAAGACAAGATTCTAATTAGATAGTCCAAACCCGGGTCTGGTACGATTATACTCGTCGATACACCCCCGAACCCTGATGGATGCACCGTCTCATAAGTTCTAACGGAACTGGGTTTTAAAGGAACCGGTAAATGGGACGGGCACACGACATGGCGCCTGCAACGTGAGGCTAATCGGCGAAGGTTTAAATATTAGATACCGGACTATTCGACGTAGAACTATGTCTTTTAGGCTGATAAAAGCTTACGCACAATGGACCTGATAAGCTTATAACCTTGGAGCGAAAACCGCACCAATTTCTCGAAAAGGAAGGAAATTTGGGAGAACGGACGATTAACTCAAAGAGGTATAAAGAAATCACGGCTTTCCGACGTAAGAAAAGCCAAGGATAAAAGCTAGGCAAAAAATAAAAAGGAATAAAGAGTAAGAATAAAGAATAAGACGTGAAAACGAATAAAAATAAAACAAATAATAAAAAAGAGAAACTTTCAACCAGCCATGGCAGATAGATCTTTAACGGTAAAACCGGAAAATGTTCTCCTTAATGTGAGATTTGTCACCGGAGAAATAGCGACATTTCAAGGTGAACCACAAAGCGTTTTGGCAGTATCCTGTAACCGGAGTTTTCATAACAAGGCCGGAACGGCTCAAGCCGCAGCGGAGCGCTGTCCGAATGCTGAAACTCAAGTAAAGAATAATCATGTATTTCCGTTAGTGGGTGATTTGGTGATTCTAGCAGAACAACAAAATGATCCTGTTTTTAATCAGATAGCGTGGTGTTGTTGGGAAAATCCAGCGAAACTACCCACGGGCGAGCAGTATGAGATCCTTCTGGGATTGCTTGAGCAAATACCAACTGGACCGGAACCTTTAGTTCTCACTCCATTTGGAGTCGGGCAGTACCGATGTGATCAGGGAGCGATGTACTCTGCTATGGCGGAGTTCGTGGTTCAACAGGCTAATAGTAGAACAATTTACTTCTTATCTAGAAGCAAAAATGAGGCAATTCAAATGAGACAGGCGTTATGTAACCGACTGGGGATCACGGAGCTCCAAGCGGAAATGTACCGGAGACGAGCTGCAGTTGAAATGTCGGACTCCTGGGATGAAGCCCAATTGGTTCCGACCGCGCCCCCTTTGTATCCAGCGCTCCGCGGGGAATTCCCTGTGAGCCCCGGTTCCGAGAGCGGATTTCCTCCACCCCCACCAAACCCGCCTGACGCGGTTCGGCCGGCGCAGTGGAACCCGTTTCTACATGTACAAACCCCTTCTCAGGTGCCCATGAGAGGAGCGGAGAGACCGCCCACTGAACAGCATGTTGCTGCGTGGGACAAAGACGAGACTCAGAAACGGTCAGGGGCTGAAAGGACTCCAAACCCAATTCCTTTTCCCCCGTTAGAACCGCATAGTCCCGCGGCTCCTCCGAATCATGTTATGATAGGTCAAGAACCGGTGATAATTTTATCAGGCGAGAAAATAGATGCGGAGATCCGAGAAGAAGATGTGTTGATCTTTCTGAAAGATCCACACAGTTCTGCCAGTACTACGTCCTCATTAAGTTCTCTGAGGAGACTTTTAGGGGCAGAATGCAGAAGTTCTATGATTCCGCTGGTAGATCGTAATTACGAAGCTGGAGAAATTACTACTCTCTTAGACAAGCAATTAGGGAATCTGGAAGGTCGTGTCAGCGCGATTTCCATAATTAACGTAGACCCTCATAATCCCGACATCTCTTTTCACCAAGCTTGGGAGCGGGTGGTGTCAGAAGCCTTGGATTTAGGAGCGCGACGGCTAGTGTTTAAGCTTAATAACAAACCCCAGGTGTGTCGGATAACTGAAGCATATGGCGCAGGTTTAGTGATTTATTCCGAAGCCTCTAGCAGGCTAGGAGACATCCCGGTCGTAATTTTAGTGGATAAGTCAGCCTTGCCGCGAGTAGAGAAGAAAGTCAAACATTGGTTTGAGGCCAGAGACAGAAGCAGCGAGAGTGAGGCTGAATCGGAGGAAGAACAGGGTTCCCAACTGATGGTGCGTGGCACACCCAAAGGGACGCTCAGGTCAGAATGCGAATCCCATCAAAAATGCAGCACTCGGATCCCTGGAGGCAAAACACCTGAAAAAGTGAGTTGGTTATCCCCAGTTACAGCCCATGAGCAAGGTGAGAACAGAGAAAATGTAGAGCAGCAACCCCAGAGAGCAGAAAAAGGAGATGAGACAAATCCTATGGTTTATGGCATTAGAGGACTAAATAAGAAAAGCCGTCCAGTACAGATGAAATATTATGACCCTCAGGCACCTCCTAACATAGGCCCAGTTAGACCGGTTCCAGAACCAGGACGAGGCCAGTTTGCAATTAATACAGAGGGAGACCAGAATTATGCAGGAGAAGTAGCAGAAAATCCTTTTCCAGACTGGTACCCTGTAGATGGCTTCACGGCTTCAGCAATTCAAGCAGCGAAAAGTAGGGAAGAAGTCATGTTGCAACCAGGATGGGGGCAACCTTTTAAGCATGCTTATTTAGGCCAAGGATATGATTTTTATCGAGGTGGATGTATGGCTAGAGATTCGGCAGTGAAAACTCACTGCTACTCGCCGTGCAGCCCCTCCCAACCTTTGGATGTAAACCGAAGCACTCCGCAGGGAGGACAGCTTAATTCAATGCCTAAAGAGAGAATCCTAGAACAGGAATATTCCCCATATTGGCAAACTGCTCAGGAACAGTCAAGAGTAAGCTTAGGACATTTTGATCATACCATTCTGCCACAAAGAGCATCGGGTGAGACAGACGCTGGGTATGTACAGCGGCTTCAGGATCGAGGTATGACGATTGAACAACTTTCAAGTCCAGAAATTTCTCAGGTTATAGCATTAAAGAACGATCTGCGTTTAACCCCAGGAGCATCGTTGATGTCCCTGGCGGAGAGTTCTCCCAGAGGGATTGGTGAGGATTCTGGTGAACGACGGAGGAAAGCTTTAAGCTCTGAAATCAGTACAGGAAAAGTTACATTAGCGGGGTGTTTGGGAACAATCGCAGGGCTTTCCCAAGTACAGCAGGAAAAACTTTTAGCTGATCTGCCCGGGGGATTAATGATGGCTGCGATGTGGCCTAATCTCTCCCCTGCAGAAAAAATCAGACAAGCGCAGGCGTGGGATCGCACGAGGGAATTTAAGCAGTCAAAAAACGAATTAGGACGGCAGGCCGGAAACAGATTGAAAGGTCAGATACCATCCCCTCTGCCCCCTCCACACCAACAGCAAGGGAGCCAATCAGTGAGTTCTCAACCGAGGCAACTCCCACCCAGAACAGAACCGAATCAGAACCAGAGAACCAGGGGCCAAATGGACCCAAATGCAAGGCCGTTTTTCATGGGACCCCCCGGCTGCCCTGTGGCTCGACCCAGGAGAGCGAATCCGGAGGAGTGGGCCCGGATGACCAGAGAACAGAAGGAGAAATTGATCCAATCAATCAAAGATTGGGACGCGAAATACAACAATCAGAGAAGACCGCCACCACAAAAGTAGAAATAATTGAGGCGCTCTCATCTCATACGCATTGGGATGGGGAGTGGCTTAAAGTAAAATACAAAAATACAAAATACATTTTAGATACCGGGGCATTAATATCAGTAAAGCGTGAAAATAATCCGATGGAACAAATAGGATACAAGAATGTGATACTCGCAGACGGCTCTGTACGTAACATGGCAGTTCATAAAGATGAACAGGGAATTCTTTACATAAAAGGTGCAGAAAACTTAATTAGTTTAAAGGATTTAGTTAAAATAACGAAAGACCCAGCGCTGCAATTGAGTTTTTTAGGTGAATTAGATATGGATAGTCTCATTAAAGAACAACTGGAGAAGACTAGTTTGGACCCGCACAAACTCAGAGAAATAATCCAAAAAGGTAATTGGGCTACACACAAAAATGATTGTGGCAGAGTAAAAGAACAATGCATTATTAAAGGAGCGATGCCTGCCAGGGAAAAGCAGTATCCGATCAGAGAAGGAAGAGATGAGATCAGATGTACTCTCGCTGAGCTTAAAGAAAAAGGGATAATCGAAGAGAAAGATACATTATCCACCTGTCTTCCCATTCAAGCTGTTCCTAAACCTGATGGCACCTACAGACTGGTACACAATTTAAAAGGTTTAAATAGAGTGACTCCGCACGACGTGCGTAAAACTTTTGACCCATACATGCAGCTCCGAACCATGCCTATTAAAAAATATAAAACATGCATCGATTTGGCTAACGGTTTTTGGTCTGTACCTTTAGCGCAAGAAAGTCGAGCTAAAACTGGATTTACATTTGAAGGAAAGCATTTTCAATGGTGCGTTCTACCTATGGGATGGGTAAATGCGGCGAATAAATTTCAAGGTGTCGTACAGTCATATCTGGAAGGTTTACCTGTTGTTCAATATATTGATGACATATTTTTCACGCATGATTGTGAAAGCGAACACCTGAAAACTTTGGACGAGGTGGTGACCAGACTGACATGTGCAGGATTCAAACTCAACTTGAAGAAAAGCCAGCTAGGACGCACAAAAGTCACGTTCCTAGGTTTTGAGGTGTCAAATTCAGTGTCAGTACCTTGCACCTATTTGCAAAACATAACACCCCCGCATGACTTACTGACGCTGGAAGGTGTAATCGGACAGCTTCAGTACATTTCCAGCAACGTCCGTGATTTTCGAAACATCATTGATCCCATAATGTCACTTAAAAAAGGTCTCAGAACCAAAGTGGGTCAGAAACTGGTGACGCACAACCGCAAACTGAGCTCACAGGAGCGTGAGACTTACCAAGCAGTGATGGTTAAAATAGGTGCTAATCTAGTGAATCTTTCAAATAGAGAGCATCATGAACCGTTAGCTGTAAGAGTGATTGTAGGACAGAATTTCACAGAGTGTTTATTTCAGAACTATGACAGCAAGAGTCTGATAACATGTAAAGGCTATAGACTCGCACCAACAGAAACCCGTTACACGCCCAGCGAAAAGGTGCTGACCACCCTGATGAAACATAAAGATATGATGTTCGCTCTGGCCGGATCGCAAAAAATCATAATTCAATCTACTGATTATATGATTAAAGAACTTCGGAAAGATCTCCTCCCACAGGCGAGGGCCGTTTTACCCAGATGGGCAAAGTGGGAGATGTTATTGGCAAACCCGCAGATTCACGTGGAAGGAGAAACAAAACTTAAGCCTGACAGGAAAGAGGTTGTTAAACCCATAAAACCAGAGGCAGTTTACTACACTGATGGATCTAAGAAAACAGCAGATGCAGACTTCTGTAAGTGGGGGTTTGTGAGACTGCTAAAGGACAGGAAATACCAACAAGCTGGACAGACTGTCGGATCCGCTCAAACTGCAGAATTGACGGCCGTTGTCATGGCGCTTGCTGACGCGTGTAAGCTGAAGCTCAGATCAGTAAGATTGGTCACAGACTCTAAATACGTTAAAGACGGGCTGGATGATCATTTAGCATTTTGGGAAGCTAAAGATTTCCAGAAAACTGATGGAGAAAGATTGGAACACGCTGACTTGTGGACTTTAGTATCGTGTTATAAGAAAAAATTACAGATTCAGGTGACACATGTAAATAGCCATACAAATGGAAAAAGCGAAGATGAAATCGGAAACGCAGAAGTGGATGAATTAGTACAAGCTCGAGCTTTGTTTCTACCCACAGCGTTTTTACAGAACAGGAGCGCTGCAGCTGATGAAGAGCTGGTGACATTTGCGCATAAAAATTACGGACACGTAGGAGTATTACGGTTGCGTGAGATTTTCAAAAAAGAAAATATTTCTGTACCAAAGCTGAAAGAACTAACAGCACGAGTAAAAGCGACGTGTGAGTCGTGTAAAGTAAAAGGAGGGGCTCAACCCGTGATTTATGACCATCTGCCCATCATGTGTGATGTGCCGGGGGTGCATTTCAGCACGGATGTTGGTGAATGTGCCTCTAGAGGGGTGAACGGACATAAGTTCTTTTTGGTAATCAAAGATAATGGACCAGGTGATCAGAGCAAGATAATACCGCTGAAACGTGTCACAGGAAATACGGTCAGCATGGCCTTATCTCTACACCTGCCCCTCACGTGTGAGTCACTCCGTTCGGATGGAGGACCTGAATTTAAGAATGACAAAGTTTCTTGTCTGCTTGAATCGAGAGGGATAAGACACATTTTTTCTATCCCATACGAGTCCCACACTAACGGAATAGCAGAAAGAGCAGTTAGGACGATAAAAAATCACATCCTGACTAACCTGAGCTCCCGATGGGATACACCGGAGGGAGTTTCAGAACTAAATGTGATCCTTAATAGGACGAAACTGAAAAGAACTGAGAAAAAAACTAACCCGGAACACGTCTCTGTGTTACAGAAAGGTGAAAGAATTTGGGTCAAAAGAGGACCGGTTCGAAAAGGAGATTGCATTAAGCATAACGTAAGTGGTCCCTTCATAATAAAAGACGTAACTGGGAACGTGGTTTTAACTGACACTGGTTTGCGCGTTCACCCTCATCAAGTTATAAAATAACTCTGAAAAATAAAAGTAATTAATTGAAAAAATAAATAAATAAATAAATAATTTTTTTTTTTAATTAATTACTTGATTAAAGGTCATGGCTGGGCCAAAATCTAGTGAAGAAATGACTTGTAAGATCTCAGGTGCTACGGGCCTAATTTTGCTAACGAAGGGGAATTCTGTTAGAGATTGTAAAGTGGCTATGTTTCCGGGCTTCATAGAATCTGCAAATGCGTATCGTTACGCGCAATGGGGAGGCTTGAAGCCGGGAACATGCGTGACATGCGGATCTCTGTGCACCCTAATTAAATGGTCGGGGCTCCGGGAGCAGAAGCCCACTCACCTGGAGAGAGGAACAGACTTGCATACAGGTGCGGTGGAGCTGTCTGCTCCCATTAAAATATGTTTTTGCGGAACCTGCTTGAGGAATAATCCAGGCATAATCTCCTGGCAGGTCTGTGAATGCACTCACAGAGGTGAAATCAAAGATGGGTGCTGTTTCACGAAGAATGGTGTTTTGACTACCTGCTTACCGACAAGCCAGCCAAGTATGTTTTTTGTAGGAGAGCTGCTCAGGAATCCTAGCCTGGTGAAGCCGGTTAGAGATTTATGGGTGGAAGCTTATCCATTTGTGTTCAAGCTCAAGACCAGAGAAAAAGGACTGGAAGAGCTTCAGGCTCGGTCCAAATTTGAGTCTATTAAGAGCTTGATATTAGGACAACAATTTGGTACGCTGGCTGATGCATGGGAAACAGGTACACAGATTGGGGTAACTCAAGAGTATAAAGACGACAGATGGGGAACTTATCTGTCAGGGACTCTGGACTGGCATACAGGATTGTCTGTTCAGGAGCCCCCAGGGATGCGTAAGCGTGTTACATCATACCTGGTTGAGCTGAAGAGTCTTGGACCAGGGGCGGAGCGTAAGTTCATGCCTTATCAGTTAACTTTGATAGAGGTAATAGACCTGTCGGGTCGCGTTTGCAGCTCGGCTGTTAACATAGTGACCACCCGGAGAGGAGAGGCATATTGGCCTAAGATTTATGGGACTGCTCACACTAGAATGTCTCGTAGAAGGCTGGTCCCCAATCTGACTCTACCTAACTAGAGCAGGGCGCTTTCATTTCCTGCTGATTTTTATGCTTCTGTCTTACAGATGTTATCTACGCAGAAGCATAAGAGGGAAAGCAGCAGAAAACGAAAAGTGGTCAGGTATGCAACTCCGGCGGGAGTTGACCCCAAAGTTAAAAAGAGAAATGTAAATATTCCGAAAGGAAAGGATTGGATAATAAAATGGATTAAATGGGCCTTTTTTATCCTTTTCGAATTTAGCCTCATAGGATTAAGTATAGCGATTGCATATGGGGTACATGTATATCTCCGAACGTATCATGTGTCCTCGGTGACATATAACATAACTCACGGAGGACCGCAACAATTAGTAGGGAATTGGAATGTATCCAAAATTAAGCTGTTATGGCCCAAAGAAGATTTTAATGAGAATATAACCACCTGCATGATAGCAACACAGATTGGATTCAAGATTTGTAGTGTAACAGGGAACAAAACTGGCTGCCTGCGCTTGCCCTGTGGAGAAAATGGATTTGACCGGATCATGGCCACACCCTCCGTGACATCATTTTCTGCAGCAGAGCAGGAGGAGAAGAATGACACGGAGTGTGGTGAGACCGGCCCATGGGCGGAGTATATGGCAGTCTTAATGGATCAGACAGGATCCACAGAGCTTGATCGATCTTGTCAGATAATATTGAGGAAAAAGAAAATCTTAAATCAAACTTCAGGTGAAGTAGAGTTGTGGGTTTACAAATATTGCCTTAGAAATAATTTAGAATGGGGACACAACTTCACCACTTTCAAAGTGATAAAGATAGAGAGATGGTGGCCTCGTAGAATCGAATTTGGGTGTTTTCAGACCAAAGACAGTAGTTTAAGTTCCTGGCAAACAGGAAATATTACGCATTGGTATCAAAGATTATCAAGAGGGAGGGAACGAAGAGATGTTTGCCCGACCCCCCCTCCTAACACAACACTAAAATATGATTCCTTGTCCATGATAGGAGAGAGTCACATGTGGCAGAAAGTAAAGGATAATGTGATTAAATGGTTATCAAAAGTACCCCCTGCAATGTCTGATCCCCTGGCTGAGGCAGAGGAAGGTGAAGAGACCGTTCCTCTCTTTCTAGAGCCCGGTATGCGGGGTAAGAGATCTACTTCAGACTTAGCTCGACTCTTACGTAAAGGTCATAGTGAATATGCAAACTACACAGGATATCAAAATTATATACTTCCCACTAATAGTACATATTTTAACTGGACATTTTTCTGCCTCCATAATGAGGTAGGCCTTCAGCCTCAAGGATGGGAACTGCATCCAATACGACACACTCTTTATACAGAATGGGTTTATGAGGTTCCTAATTTTAAACACCCAAAAGTAGTGCAATGGATGAAAAAGGATCAATCTGATCCCACTAACTTAGATACAGGATTTCATGCATGGAATGAAGAAACTAGACTCTGTTTAACCAGGAAAGCGAATAATAGCGCTGTATGGCAAGGAGGCGAGCCACTTAGAATAAGGATCGCAGGAGCATATTATCAAAAAGGTACAGCTACTCCTGATAGTATAATTGAGGCAGACTCCATCTTCGAAGCAGTAAATGAAATGATTAGACCAACCCATAAGAAAGATTTTTATCACAGTCCCACATGGGCTAGAAATTACACCTTAATGCTTGAAGGATGTCAGGTGGAAGTCTGTAATAATACTAAAGGGTTAACTAGAAGGATGTGTATTTTTTGGTATTCACAACTATATGGATTAACAGTTGGAGGTCTGCGTCCAGACACATTGGGAGATCGAGAGTTTTTTAAACCTAGGCCTCCTTATCTAAACATAGCTACTTTAGGAACTGGAGAATTATGCTATAAAGTCTTACGAGGTTATATGCAAAGAGATATTCCAGAAGATTATAGATATTATAGAAAAGGAATGTACGAGACATATCCTATGACATACTGGTATGGAGAGGGATATAATAAGCAAAAATATGATTATTACCCCCAGGACACAAGGATTGAAGCAGAAACCTTTGAAAGAAAATTAGTGGGAACTAAAACTCTTGTGATGGAACATGGTCAACTTCGAGTTAAAACAAATTGGTTTTCTATTGATAAAACAAATACTTGGGAAGTAAATGATACAAAAACAGGAAATGGTCTTTTAGATCGTATAATGATTATGAATGATAAAGTTGGAGACTTAGTGCCACCTGGATTTACAGCGCCAGGAACGACGAAATGGGGAGCGTTTAGTCTGGTCAATTTCAATTACCTTAACGGGTTAGGCATAGACCATCATGTGTGTTTTAATGAACCGAGAATAGGGAAAAATCCTCAACCTGAAAGATTCACAATTGACCCTGATGCACCCAAAGAGTTTCCTAACTTTAGAAATTTCCCAAATTGGGATCTGAGAAGTGGTTTTTGCTCACCATTTCGAAGATCGTTAGATCAGCAAAAAGCTGACTGGTTTGATTATTTTGCATATGGCATAAATGGCACATTACGTCATGTGAGTCTGATAGTACGTGGTGTGAATGAAATTATGAGTGACAGTGTAGTGCAGGTTTCTAACAATGTAATTCAAGGAACTTCTGATTCAATGGGCATGTTGGTAAAAGGAGTGAGAGAGCACATCATTAGGCCTGTCTGGGATGCTCTGTTCTG
This sequence comes from Nothobranchius furzeri, assembly GCF_043380555.1. Taxonomy (NCBI): domain Eukaryota; kingdom Metazoa; phylum Chordata; class Actinopteri; order Cyprinodontiformes; family Nothobranchiidae; genus Nothobranchius; species Nothobranchius furzeri. Next base: position 63,517,339 of record NC_091745.1, on the reverse strand, counting down.
GCTTCTGTGCGCTCTAGGATTGATGTGTGGGGTGATTATTTTAATAATCGGTATGATTTTGGCCTGTAAAAACAACAAATGGCAGTTGACAGGAAGAAAGCTGTTAGGAGAAAGGAGAAAGGACCTGGTAGATCCAGATAAGATGGGAAGAGAGGAGTCAAGGTAGAGGGAGTATTAGCCCCCCTTCTTGTTGCTCCTGTTTAAGTGCAGGCCTCTCTGCACCGCGTGTCACTTGCTCCTTAACTGTCAGTCTGTAACTTGAAGTGAACCAATGGCTCATCAAACTCATCCTGAATCTGAGCTGATTGACGCTCTGAATCTGGAGGTATGTCAGGATTTTGTAACTATTTTATCCAGTTTGTCTTTAGGATGTTGTAGACATTTCATAACTGGTATACACTTGTTGTGAGGATTATTGTTGTAAAACTATGCCTGCAGATAGGAATTGTAGTGTGGTTCTTCCTGCAGCTTCTGATGATCTATTTTCTCCTATAATTAAGAAGTGTTTATGCAGTAATGCAGTTACTTATTGCTTCATGAAATGTGTTATATATCTCATGTGGAACATATTTTATGTTCCTTCCAGATGGACTCGATTCGGCAGAATATCATAGAGGGATTAATCCCCTCCGCAGGTCCATCAACTGTTTTCTCTCTGAATGGCGCATACTATTTGTGCACCGTGAATCACGGGAGGGATGGATTGCCTCAGACTAAGACAATCGGGCTCCAGTGTGAACATGCTACGATGAATAAACGCTGCGTGTCTTGCAGGTTTATTCAGTACATCCAGACCAAATGGAAAAGGGATTCAAGCGGGAGACTGATCAGGAAGACGACATACTAATGTTGTCCTCCCCGGGAGTAGATGCCCTGCTTGAGCAGGCCCACGACGAGGAGCTGACAACGGCGCCCTCATCTGACGTGGCTGAAGAGGTTGTATCAGTAATGACGGCAGCTTCGACATGCGTCCCGTGTCCTGATGTGATACGTGAAATCCCTATGGTCTGTCTAAGTAGTGAGCCAGCAGGCATTCCTTCCCCTGTCCGAATTGCACCTGGGAGAGAAATGAGATGGAGGATTAAATCCCAGAAGGGGTGTTACTTTGTTTGTCAAGGCAAGATTATAGATTGCTTTCAGTTTATGAATATTTTGTCTGTAAAGACTGGATGGTTCGGCCCAGAAGTCTGTAACTCTTTTGGAACCGCACCTTTGTTGGATACGAAAAATCATGTTTTGGTTTTCAGCGCCAGCTTCCCACCTCAAATGATGGGATCGCTTCCGCGTGGAGAAGCTCCGGTGATGGATTTATCTTTATTCTTTCTGGGTGAAGATCCCACAGATGGGAGAAAGCAGTTTAAAGGTTATGTAACAACCCGCAAAGGGACCTTGTGCTTACCCGTAGCTGATGATGGCATTATGATGAGAATGAGGGTTGATGTGGAGGCCACAGTTAGGTGTCTGAGTGTTCAGCCGTTCCTGAGTGAGATGGATGCTAGATTTATGAAAGCTTGCATTGCTGCTCTATCTTTTTATGGTCCTTTGCCTCAGTTCGTCCTCATGGGGGATGTTGCAAGCCCGAGCAACCAGTCAAGGCTTAGAAACAGTGGTCAGAGACAAGGGTCACACAAGGGTCAAGAGGACAGGAGTTCAGGACTTGCTGGTGAGGACAGAACTAGGCAAAGGGTCAAAAGACAAGCTGTCTTCTCTAGATCCACCCATGGACACACCCCTGGGCCCGCCCCTAACTCCACCTCTGGCGGGAAAAGAAGGACTGGCATGGAGTGAGGAGAAGCCCAGCTGGACCCAGGAGCTCTCAGGAATGCTGGAAGAAGATCTACAATTTGCTACCAATATGAAGATTTATGACCTGTGCTCTCATTCCAGGAGTGCAGAATGTAACTTTTGTGCCCTCATGTGAATACTGCATGTAGTGAAATGATACTAAATGTCTTATGTAGAGCTAAAAAAGTGTATCTGGTAGATGACCCCTTGACCTAAACTGTCAGGAGAGAATGACTTGTGACTCTTGCATTGTTTAGAGCAGTCTCAGAAATGATATAAAAGGATGCAGCTCAGATCGAGCGGGGGTCTTGTTCTTCGAGAGAGGGCTTCAGGCTTCGTTCTTGGGGAGATTCTGAGAAGACGAGAGCTGGTGTAAACTGACTCTCATTTAATCATTTTGAACTAATTCCTCCGTGGGGGATAGTAATTGTTTTTTACTTTACCCATTTTTGTATTTTGATTTTGTAATAAACCTTTTTTGAAAAAGAAACATAATCCTGATTCTTTCAGGTTTTCTCTAAAGCTTCACGTTTGGAGCCCTGGCCATAATTGCACAGAGGTAAGCATGTCGAAGATCGGTCTCTGAATTATCAGGACTTACTTTACAGTTTATAACAGAATAATATAAAGAAACCTTAAGATAAGGGAAGTTTTAACTTCTCTCCCCTTGCGAGTAACGAGTTGTCTTAAGGGTGATAAAAGCAAAATATTCGAGGTTATTTTGGCTCTGATTGCAGGTTGAAAAAGTCTCTAATCAGCTGGAAGGTTGGATTAATAAATAAATTGATAAACTTATGTTAGCCTGATCAACTAGCATAAATCATTTTATAGTTACCAACCTCCCACATAAGCTGTTAGGGGCGCAATTAATTCCGGGTAGCCCAAACAATTGCTGAGAGGCTTGGCTTGCCTCCAGACTTCTCTCTAGTATCTTAACCAAAAGGTAACGAGTTTAAAAGAAGTGTAGCACTCTGAGGCTGGCTATTCGTGCAAGTCATTTCACCTTTAAAATAAAAGACAAGATTCTAATTAGATAGTCCAAACCCGGGTCTGGTACGATTATACTCGTCAATACACCCCCGAACCCTGATGGATGCACCGTCTCATAAGTTCTAACGGAACTGGGTTTTAAAGGAACCGGTAAATGGGACGGGCACACGACAGGACTAGTTTCACAGTTTAATTTTTACATTTAGCTGAACTGTGAAATTAGGATCTTATGCTAAA
>NC_091745.1:63506827-63509327 GCF_043380555.1 Nothobranchius furzeri | reverse complement strand
GCTGAATGTAGTGAAAGATGTGAAAGCAAAAAGCACAAAGAAGCAAAAAAGCACAAAAAGTAAGTGAAGAATCAAGAAAACTAATCCTAAATAGCAGAAAACTCAAATCTGTGAACACTGTTTAAAAAAATTGGACAGCTAAAATGTGTAAACACCTGTTATTTCAGTAGGACTAGTTTAACAGTTTAATTTTTACATTTAGCTGAACTGTGAAATTAGCAGTATATGCTAAATTTGGTAACTGATTGCTGAAGTTGTTGAATAGCTGAAGTAAGCTGAAACTAAGCTAAACTGTTAAATGAGCTGAATGTAGTGAAAGATGTGAAAGCAAAAAGCACAAAGAAGCAAAAAAGCACAAAAAGTAAGTGAAGAATCAAGAAAACTAATTCTAAATAGCAGAAAACTCAAATCTGTGAACACTGTCTAAAAAAATTGGACAGGTAAAATGTCTAAACACCTGTTATTTTAGTAGGACTAGTTCAACAGTTTAATTTTTAGTTGAACTGTGAAATGAGTAGCATAAGCCGAATTCAGAAACGGATTGCTGAAGTTGTTGAATAGCTGAAGTAAGCTGAAACTAAGCTAAACTGTTAAATGAGCTGAACGTAGTGAAAGATGTGAAAGCAAAAAGCACCAAGAAGCAAAAAAAGCACAAAAAGTAATTGAAGAATCAAAAAAACTAATCCTAAATAGCAGAAAAGTCAAATCTGTGAACACTGTTTAAAAAAATTGGACAGCTAAAATGTGTAAACACCTGTTATTTCAGTAGGACTAGTTTAACAGTTTAATTTTTACATTTAGCTGAACTGTGAAATTAATATCATATGCTGAACTCAGAAACTAATTGCTGAAGCTGAAACTAAGCTAAACTGTTAAAATGAGCTGAATGTTTTGAAAGATTTAGAAGCAAAAAGCACCAAAATGTAAATAAAGCACAAAAAGTGAAGAACGGACAAAACAATCCTAAACCTCAGAAAACTGAAATCTGAACATTTTTAAAAATCTGGACAGCAAAAAGGTCTAAACACTTGTTGTTTGAGTAGGACTAGTTTAACAGTTTAATTTTTATATTTAGTTGAACTGTGAAATGAGTAGCATAAGCCGAATTCAGAAACGAATTGCTGAAGTTGTTGAATAGCTGAAGTAAGCTGAAACTAAGCTAAACTGTCAAAATGAGCTGAATGTAGTGAAAGATGTGAAAGCAAAAAGCACAAAGAAGCAAAAAAAGCACAAAAAGTAAGTGAAGAATCAAGAAAACTAATCCTAAATAGCAGAAAACTCAAATCTGTGAACACTGTTTAAAAAAATTGGACAGCTAAAATGTCTAAACACCTGTTATTTCAGTAGGACTAGTTTCACAGTTTAATTTTTACATTTAGCTGAACTGTGAAATTAGGATCTTATGCTAAATTTGCTAACTGATTGCTGAAGTTGTTGAATAGCTGAAGTAAGCTGAAACTAAGCTAAACTGTTAAATGAGCTGAATGTAGTGAAAGATGTGAAAGCAAAAAGCACAAAGAAGCAAAAAAGCACAAAAAGTAAGTGAAGAATCAAGAAAACTGATCCTAAATAGCAGAAAACTCAAATCTGTGAACACTGTTTAAACAAATTGGACAGCTAAAATGTGTAAACACCTGTTATTTCAGTAGGACTAGTTTAACAGTTTAATTTTTACATTTAGCTGAACTGTGAAATTAGCAGTATATGCTAAATTTGGTAACTGATTGCTGAAGTTGTTGAATAGCTGAAGTAAGCTGAAACTAAGCTAAACTGTTAAATGAGCTGAATGTAGTGAAAGATGTGAAAGCAAAAAGCACAAAGAAGCAAAAAAGCACAAAAAGTAAGTGAAGAATCAAGAAAACTAATTCTAAATAGCAGAAAACTCAAATCTGTGAACACTGTCTAAAAAAATTGGACAGGTAAAATGTCTAAACACCTGTTATTTTAGTAGGACTAGTTCAACAGTTTAATTTTTACATTTAGCTGAACTGTGAAATTAGCATCAAATGCTGAATTCAGAAACTAATTGCTGAAGCTGAAACTAAGCAAAACTGTTAAAATGAGCTGAATGTTTTGAAAGATTTAGAAGCAAAAAGCACCAAAATGTAAATAAAGCACAAAAAGTGAAGACCGGACAAATCAATCCTAAACAGCAGAAAACTGAAATCTGAACATTATTTAAAAATCTGGACAGCAAAAAGGTGTAAACACTTGTTGTTTGAGTAGGACTAGTTTAACAGTTTAATTTTTAGTTGAACTGTGAAATGAGTAGCATAAGCCGAATTCAGAAACGGATTGCTGAAGTTGTTGAATAGCTGAAGTAAGCTGAAACTAAGCTAAACTGTTAAATGAGCTGAACGTAGTGAAAGATGTGAAAGCAAAAAGCACAAAGAAGCAAAAAAAAAAAAAGCACAAAAAGTAAGTGAAGAATCAAAAAAACTAATTCTAAATAGCAGAAAACTCAAATCTGTGAACACTGTCTAAAAGAATTGGACAGGTA
>NC_091745.1:63484327-63501827 GCF_043380555.1 Nothobranchius furzeri | reverse complement strand
ACTAATTCTAAATAGCAGAAAAATCAAATCTGTGAACACTGTCTAAATAAATTGGACAGGTAAAATGTCTAAACACCTGTTATTTTAGTAGGACTAGTTCAACAGTTTAATTTTTACATTTAGCTGAACTGTGAAATTAGTATCATATGCTGAATTCAGAAACTAATTGCTGAAGCTGAAACTAAGCAAAACTGTTAAAATGAGCTGAATGTTTTGAAAGATTTAGAAGCAAAAAGCACCAAAATGTAAATAAAGCACAAAAAGTGAAGACCGGACAAATCAATCCTAAACAGCAGAAAACTAAAATCTGAACATTATTTAAAAATCTGGAAGCAAAAAGGTGTAAACACTTGTTGTTTGAGTAGGACTAGTTTAACAGTTTAATTTTTTGTTGAACTGTGAAATGAGTAGCATAAGCCGAATTCAGAAACGGATTGCTGAAGTTGTTGAATAGCTGAAGTAAGCTGAAACTAAGCTAAACTGTTAAATGAGCTGAACGTAGTGAAAGATGTGAAAGCAAAAAGCACAAAGAAGCAAAAAAAAAGCACAAAAAGTAAGTGAAGAATCAAAAAAACTAATTATAAATAGCAGAAAACTCAAATCTGTGAACACTGTCTAAAAGAATTGGACAGGTAAAATGTCTAAACACCTGTTATTTTAGTAGGACTAGTTCAACAGTTTAATTTTTACATTTAGCTGAACTGTGAAATTAGCATCAAATGCTGAATTCAGAAACTATTTGCTGAAGCTGAAACTAAGCAAAACTGTTAAAATGAGCTGAATGTTTTGAAAGATTTAGAAGCAAAAAGCACCAAAATGTAAATAAAGCACAAAAAGTAAGTGAAGAATAGAGAAAAATAATGCTAAATAGCAAGAAAAAAAAAACTTTAATCTGTGAACATTGTATAAAAATCTGGACAGCTTAAATGTCTAAACACCTGTTATATCAGTTGGACAAGTTTAACAGTTTAATCTTTACATTTAGCTGAACTGTGAAATTAGCAGTATATGCTAAATTTGCTAACTGATTGCTGAAGTTGTTGAATAGCTGAAGTAAGCTGAAACTAAGCTAAACTGTTAAATGAGCTGAATGTAGTGAAAGATGTGAAAGCAAAAAGCACAAAGAAGCAAAAAAGCACAAAAAGTAAGTGAAGAATCAAGAAAACTAATCCTAAATAGCAGAAAACTCAAATCTGTGAACACTGTCTAAAAGAATTGGACAGGTAAAATGTCTAAACACCTGTTATTTTAGTAGGACTAGTTCAACAGTTTAATTTTTACATTTAGCTGAACTGTGAAATTAGCATCATATGCTGAATTCAGAAACTAATTGCTGAAGCTGAAACTAAGCAAAACTGTTAAAATGAGCTGAATGTTTTGAAAGATTTAGAAGCAAAAAGCACCAAAATGTAAATAAAGCACAAAAAGTGAAGACCGGACAAATCAATCCTAAACAGCAGAAAACTGAAATCTGAACATTATTTAAAAATCTGGAAGCAAAAAGGTGTAAACACTTGTTGTTTGAGTAGGACTAGTTTAACAGTTTAATTTTTTGTTGAACTGTGAACTGAGTAGCATAAGCCGAATTCAGAAACGGATTGCTGAAGTTGTTGAATAGCTGAAGTAAGCTGAAACTAAGCTAAACTGTTAAATGAGCTGAACGTAGTGAAAGATGTGAAAGCAAAATGCACAAAGAAGCAAAAAAAAAAAGCACAAAAAGTAAGTGAAGAATCAAAAAAACTAATTCTAAATAGCAGAAAACTCAAATCTGTGAACACTGTCTAAAAGAATTGGACAGGTAAAATGTCTAAACACCTGTTATTGTAGTAGGACTAGTTCAACAGTTTAATTTTTACATTTAGCTGAACTGTGAAATTAGCATCAAATGCTGAATTCAGAAACTATTTGCTGAAGCTGAAACTAAGCAAAACTGTTAAAATGAGCTGAATGTTTTGAAAGATTTAGAAGCAAAAAGCACCAAAATGTAAATAAAGCACAAAAAGTGAAGACCGGACAAATCAATCCTAAACAGCAGAAAACTGAAATCTGAACATTATTTAAAAATCTGGACAGCAAAAAGGTCTAAACACTTGTTGTTTGAGTAGGACTAGTTTAACAGTTTAATTTTTAGTTGAACTGTGAAATGAGTAGCATCTGGGACGTAATTTTGGGGGGGGACGGGTGGGACATGTCCCCCCCACTTTTTCAAAAGGCAGTTTTGGTCCCCTGCACTTTTTTCCGTCCGAAAACAATGTTACGCTCCATTAAATGGATTTGGTCGAGCACTAGGACCGAAACGGAAACCGGTTTACTATTAGACCCGCCCAAAAGCTAATCTATTGGCTCTGCTGATACTTGCTAACGTATTATTGGCTGTTGCTGCTGTCACTCAAGTTGGAAACAGTCAACGTGCTCACGTTGTTTTGCTAGTTTGGAGCCGCTAGGGAACACCGGTACTGAGTCACATCGTCAACTAGACGCTGTGTAATATCAGAGCTCAGCTCAGCTTCCATTACATAACATTTGAATAAGTGTTCATTTGTGAGTCTTTGGTAGTTAGGCACAGCCAGGAGGAAGCATGTCAAGAAAACGAAAAGTGGATAGAAGAGACTTCTTTCTAAGTCAAAACGTAAGTTGGAACATGTGACACCCCTGCATTAAGCAAACATACTCAAAACTAACTTTTACAAACTCATCTCCTCCACATAACTGACTCCTCAGACACAATTTATTCGTATTACTATAATTATTATTTTTTTATTATTACTATTATCATAATTATTATTACTAGTAGTAGTAGTAGTAGAAGTGTAACTTCAAAACTTTTATCATTTAACTTTATTGTAAACTTATCTATTGCAATGTATATTTTCACATTAAAAAGCTCTGAAAAATGAACAGTATCATCATCGTCAACAGATTTTTTTAAGCTCAATGTCAAAGATGTACACTTTTCATTAGATTTATCTTATTTTTTCCATTTATTTTTTGTGTGTTGAAATGCAACAACTGTTTAAACACTTTTAAGGGAAAAAACATATTTAATATGTTTTTATACACTCAAATGTTAGGGTGATGATCATGTGTAAAACATTAGTTCAGCATGTCCTCTAACACAGCAAATGAACAAACGGCCAGATCTCAGGAGGGACCGTTTATGTATAAATAATTTTTATACTTTTGACTAGGCCTGGGAAAGTAACACATTTTGATGGACTATATTTTGTCCAACAAATTGTTGATGATAAACGATATTGTCAACATTATCTAGACCAAAATAACCACTAATATAATGTTAATATATCATAATAATGCAAGTACACCCTTTAAAATGCAACAAATGAACCTTCATTTAACATTGAAATGTCCAGAACCAGAACTTCTAAATGAATAAAAATAACAAACAAAAATTAAATAAAAAAGGAATCTAACTCCCTGTTAGAAAATGTTGCACCAAAAACAATAAAAAAAAAGACCCAAAACAATAAATACAATGGCCTATCCATTGTCAACAGCCAAAACTGCACTTCAATAAGGATGGAAAAATTATTGAGATGGGCACGTGACGTGTCAAGGGGTCTTTACATAACACCCCCCACCCCAAATCCGCACAAGCCTGCTGTGTCCCCCCCACTTCTGAAATCAAAATTTCGTCCCTGAGTAGCAGAAGCCGAATTCAGAAACGGACTGCTGAAGTTGTTGAATAGCTGAAGTAAGCTGAAACTAAGCTAAACTGTTAAATGAGCTGAACGTAGTGAAAGATGTGAAAGCAAAAAGCCAAAAAGAAGCACGAAAAAAGCACAAAAAGTAAGTGAAGAATCAAGAAAACTAATCCTAAATAGCAGAAAACTCAAATCTGTGAACACTGTTTAAAAAAATTGGACAGCTAAAATGTCTAAACACCTGTTATTTCAGTAGGACTAGTTTAACAGTTTAATTGTTACATTTAGCTGAACTGTGAAATTAGCATCATATGCTGAATTCAGAAACTAATTGCTGAAGCTGAAACTAAGCAAAACTGTTAAAATGAGCAGAATATTTTGAAAGATTTAGAAGCAAAAAGCACCAAAATGTAAATAAAGTACAAAAAGTGAAGAACGGACAAAACAATCCTAAAACTCAGAAAACTGAAATCTGAACATCATTTAAAAATCTGGACAGCAAATAGGTCTAAACACTTGTTGTTTGAGTAGGACTAGTTTAATAGTTTCATTTTTATATTTAGTTGAACTGTGAAATGAGTAGCATAAGCCAAATTCAGAAACGAATTGCTGAAGTTGTTGAATAGCTGAAGTAAGCTGAAACTAAGCTAAACTGTCAAAATGAGCTGAATGTAGTGAAAGATGTGAAAGCAAAAAGCACAAAGAAGCAAAAAAAGCACAAAAAGTAAGTGAAGAATCAAGAAAACTAACCCTAAATAGCAGAAAACTCAAATCTGTGAACACTGTTTAAAAAAATTGGACAGCTAAAATGTGTAAACACCTGTTATTTTAGTAGGACTAGTTCAACAGTTTAATTTTTACATTTAGCTGAACTGTGAAATTAGCATCAAATGCTGAATTCAGAAACTAATTGCTGAAGCTGAAACTAAGCAAAACTGTTAAAATGAGCTGAATATTTTGAAAGATTTAGAAGCAAAAAGCACCAAAATGTAAATAAAGCACAAAAAGTGAAGACCGGACAAATCAATCCTAAACAGCAGAAAACTGAAATCTGAACATTATTTAAAAATCTGGAAGCAAAAAGGTGTAAACACTTGTTGTTTGAGTAGGACTAGTTTAACAGTTTAATTTTTTGTTGAACTGTGAAATGAGTAGCATAAGCCGAATTCAGAAACGGATTGCTGAAGTTGTTGAATAGCTGAAGTAAGCTGAAACTAAGCTAAACTGTTAAATGAGCTGAACGTAGTGAAAGATGTGAAAGCAAAATGCACAAAGAAGCAAAAAAAAAAGCACAAAAAGTAAGTGAAGAATCAAAAAAACTAATTCTAAATAGCAGAAAACTCAAATCTGTGAACACTGTCTAAAAGAATTGGACAGGTAAAATGTCTAAACACCTGTTATTGTAGTAGGACTAGTTCAACAGTTTAATTTTTACATTTAGCTGAACTGTGAAATTAGCATCAAATGCTGAATTCAGAAACTATTTGCTGAAGCTGAAACTAAGCAAAACTGTTAAAATGAGCTGAATGTTTTGAAAGATTTAGAAGCAAAAAGCACCAAAATGTAAATAAAGCACAAAAAGTGAAGACCGGACAAATCAATCCTAAACAGCAGAAAACTGAAATCTGAACATTATTTAAAAATCTGGACAGCAAAAAGGTCTAAACACTTGTTGTTTGAGTAGGACTAGTTTAACAGTTTGATTTTTAGTTGAACTGTGAAATGAGTAGCATAAGCCGAATTCAGAAACGGATTGCTGAAGTTGTTGAATAGCTGAAGTAAGCTGAAACTAAGCTAAACTGTTAAATGAGCTGAACGTAGTGAAAGATGTGAAAGCAAAAAGCACAAAGAAGCAAAAAAAAAAAGCACAAAAAGTAAGTGAAGAATCAAAAAAACTAATTCTAAATAGCAGAAAACTCAAATCTGTGAACACTGTCTAAAAGAATTGGACAGGTAAAATGTCTAAACACCTGTTATTTTAGTAGGACTAGTTCAACAGTTTAATTTTTACATTTAGCTGAACTGTGAAATTAGCATCAAATGCTGAATTCAGAAACTATTTGCTGAAGCTGAAACTAAGCAAAACTGTTAAAATGAGCTGAATGTTTTGAAAGATTTAGAAGCAAAAAGCACCAAAATGTAAATAAAGCACAAAAAGTGAAGACTGGACAAATCAATCCTAAACAGCAGAAAACTGAAATCTGAACATTATTTAAAAATCTGGACAGCAAAAAGGTGTAAACACTTGTTGTTTGAGTAGGACTAGTTTAACAGTTTAATTTTTAGTTGAACTGTGAAATGAGTAGCATAAGCCGAATTCAGAAACGGACTGCTGAAGTTGTTGAATAGCTGAAGTAAGCTGAAACTAAGCTAAACTGTTAAATGAGCTGAACGTAGTGAAAGATGTGAAAGCAAAAAGCCAAAAAGAAGCACGAAAAAAGCACAAAAAGTAAGTGAAGAATCAAGAAAACTAATCCTAAATAGCAGAAAACTCAAATCTGTGAACACTGTTTAAAAAAATTGGACAGCTAAAATGTCTAAACACCTGTTATTTCAGTAGGACTAGTTTAACAGTTTAATTGTTACATTTAGCTGAACTGTGAAATTAGCATCATATGCTGAATTCAGAAACTAATTGCTGAAGCTGAAACTAAGCAAAACTGTTAAAATGAGCGGAATATTTTGAAAGATTTAGAAGCAAAAAGCACCAAAATGTAAATAAAGTACAAAAAGTGAAGAACGGACAAAACAATCCTAAAACTCAGAAAACTGAAATCTGAACATCATTTAAAAATCTGGACAGCAAATAGGTCTAAACACTTGTTGTTTGAGTAGGACTAGTTTAATAGTTTCATTTTTATATTTAGTTGAACTGTGAAATGAGTAGCATAAGCCAAATTCAGAAACGAATTGCTGAAGTTGTTGAATAGCTGAAGTAAGCTGAAACTAAGCTAAACTGTCAAAATGAGCTGAATGTCTTGAAAGATGTAGAAGCAAAAAGCACCAACAAGCAAATAAAGCACAAAAAGTAAGTGAAGAATAGAGAAAAATAATGCTAAATAGCAAGAAAAAAAACTTTAATCTGTGAACATTGTATAAAAATCTGGACAGCTTAAATGTCTAAACACCTGTTATATCAGTTGGACAAGTTTAACAGTTTAATCTTTACATTTAGCTGAACTGTGAAATTAGCAGTATATGCTAAATTTGCTAACTGATTGCTGAAGTTGTTGAATAGCTGAAGTAAGCTGAAACTAAGCTAAACTGTTAAATGAGCTGAATGTAGTGAAAGATGTGAAAGCAAAAAGCACAAAGAAGCAAAAAAGCACACAAAGTAAGTGAAGAATCAGGAGAACTAATTCTAAATAGCAGAAAACTCAAATCTGTGAACACTGTTTAAACAAATTGGACAGCTAAAATGTGTAAACACCTGTTATTTCAGTAGGACTAGTTTAACAGTTTAATTTTTACATTTAGCTGAACTGTGAAATTAGGATCTTATGCTAAATTTGCTAACTGATTGCTGAAGTTGTTGAATAGCTGAAGTAAGCTGAAACTAAGCTAAACTGTTAAATGAGCTGAATGTAGTGAAAGATGTGAAAGCAAAAAGCACAAAGAAGCAAAAAAGCACAAAAAGTAAGTGAAGAATCAAGAAAACTAATCCTAAATAGCAGAAAACTCAAATCTGTGAACACTGTTTAAACAAATTGGACAGCTAAAATGTGTAAACACCTGTTATTTCAGTAGGACTAGTTTAACAGTTTAATTTTTACATTTAGCTGAACTGTGAAATTAGCAGTATATGCTAAATTTGGTAACTGATTGCTGAAGTTGTTGAATAGCTGAAGTAAGCTGAAACTAAGCTAAACTGTTAAATGAGCTGAATGTAGTGAAAGATGTGAAAGCAAAAAGCACAAAGAAGCAAAAAAGCACAAAAAGTAAGTGAAGAATCAAGAAAACTAATTCTAAATAGCAGAAAACTCAAATCTGTGAACACTGTCTAAAAAAATTGGACAGGTAAAATGTCTAAACACCTGTTATTTTAGTAGGACTAGTTCAACAGTTTAATTTTTACATTTAGCTGAACTGTGAAATTAGCATCAAATGCTGAATTCAGAAACTAATTGCTGAAGCTGAAACTAAGCAAAACTGTTAAAATGAGCTGAATGTTTTGAAAGATTTAGAAGCAAAAAGCACCAAAATGTAAATAAAGCACAAAAAGTGAAGACCGGACAAATCAATCCTAAACAGCAGAAAACTGAAATCTGAACATTATTTAAAAATCTGGACAGCAAAAAGGTCTAAACACTTGTTGTTTGAGTAGGACTAGTTTAACAGTTTAATTTTTAGTTGAACTGTGAAATGAGTAGCATAAGCCGAATTCAGAAACGGATTGCTGAAGTTGTTGAATAGCTGAAGTAAGCTGAAACTAAGCTAAACTGTTAAATGAGCTGAACGTAGTGAAAGATGTGAAAGCAAAAAGCACAAAGAAGCAAAACAAGCACAAAAAGTAAGTGAAGAATCAAAAAAACTAATTCTAAATAGCAGAAAACTCAAATCTGTGAACACTGTCTAAAAGAATTGGACAGGTAAAATGTCTAAACACCTGTTATTGTAGTAGGACTAGTTCAACAGTTTAATTTTTACATTTAGCTGAACTGTGAAATTAGCATCAAATGCTGAATTCAGAAACTATTTGCTGAAGCTGAAACTAAGCAAAACTGTTAAAATGAGCTGAATGTTTTGAAAGATTTAGAAGCAAAAAGCACCAAAATGTAAATAAAGCACAAAAAGTGAAGACCGGACAAATCAATCCTTAACAGCAGAAAACTGAAATCTGAACATTATTTAAAAATCTGGACAGCAAACAGGTCTAAACACTTGTTGTTTGAGTAGGACTAGTTTAACAGTTTAATTTTTAGTTGAACTGTGAAATGAGTAGCATAAGCCGAATTCAGAAACGGATTGCTGAAGTTGTTGAATAGTTGAAGTAAGCTGAAACTAAGCTAAACTGTTAAATGAGCTGAACGTAGTGAAAGATGTGAAAGCAAAAAGCACAAAGAAGCAAAAAAAAAAAAGCACAAAAAGTAAGTGAAGAATCAAAAAAACTAATTCTAAATAGCAGAAAACTCAAATCTGTGAACACTGTCTAAAAGAATTGGACAGGTAAAATGTCTAAACACCTGTTATTGTAGTAGGACTAGTTCAACAGTTTAATTTTTACATTTAGCTGAACTGTGAAATTAGCATCAAATGCTGAATTCAGAAACTATTTGCTGAAGCTGAAACTAAGCAAAACTGTTAAAATGAGCTGAATGTTTTGAAAGATTTAGAAGCAAAAAGCACCAAAATGTAAATAAAGCACAAAAAGTGAAGACCGGACAAATCAATCCTAAACAGCAGAAAACTGAAATCTGAACATTATTTAAAAATTTGGACAGCAAAAAGGTCTAAACACTTGTTGTTTGAGTAGGACTAGTTTAATTTTTAGTTGAACTGTGAAATGTGTAGCATAAGCCGAATTCAGAAACGGATTGCTGAAGTTGTTGAATAGCTGAAGTAAGCTGAAACTAAGCTAAACTGTTAAATGAGCTGAACGTAGTGAAAGATGTGAAAGCAAAAAGCACAAAGAAGCAAAAAAAAAGCACAAAAAGTAAGTGAAGAATAAAAAAAAACTAATTCTAAATAGCAGAAAACTCAAATCTGTGAACACTGTCTAAAAGAATTGGACAGGTAAAATGTCTAAACACCTGTTATTTTAGTAGGACTAGTTCAACAGTTTAATTTTTACATTTAGCTGAACTGTGAAATTAGCATCATATGCTGAATTCAGAAACTAATTGCTGAAGCTGAAACTAAGCAAAACTGTTAAAATGAGCTGAATGTTTTGAAAGATTTAGAAGCAAAAAGCACCAAAATGTAAATAAAGCACAAAAAGTGAAGACCGGACAAATCAATCCTAAACAGCAGAAAACTGAAAACTGAACATTATTTAAAAATCTGGAAGCAAAAAGGTGTAAACACTTGTTGTTTGAGTAGGACTAGTTTAACAGTTTAATTTTTTGTTGAACTGTGAAATGAGTAGCATAAGCCGAATTCAGAAACGGATTGCTGAAGTTGTTGAATAGCTGAAGTAAGCTGAAACTAAGCTAAACTGTTAAATGAGCTGAACGTAGTGAAAGATGTGAAAGCAAAAAGCACAAAGAAGCAAAAAAAAGCACAAAAAGTAAGTGAAGAATCAAGAAAACTAATTCTAAATAGCAGAAAACTCAAATCTGTGAACACTGTCTAAAAAAATTGGACAGGTAAAATGTCTAAACACCTGTTATTTTAGTAGGACTAGTTAAACAGTTTAATTTTTACATTTAGCTGGACTGTGAAATTAGCATCAAATGCTGAATTCAGAAACTAATTGCTGAAGCTGAAACTAAGCAAAACTGTTAAAATGAGCTGAATGTTTTGAAAGATTTAGAAGCAAAAAGCACCAAAATGTAAATAAAGCACAAAAAGTGAAGACCGGACAAATCAATCCTAAACAGCAGAAAACTGAAATCTGAACATTATTTAAAAATCTGGACAGCAAAAAGGTCTAAACACTTGTTGTTTGAGTAGGACTAGTTTAACAGTTTAATTTTTAGTTGAACTGTGAAATGAGTAGCATAAGCCGAATTCAGAAACGGATTGCTGAAGTTGTTGAATAGCTGAAGTAAGCTGAAACTAAGCTAAACTGTTAAATGAGCTGAACGTAGTGAAAGATGTGAAAGCAAAAAGCACAAAGAAGCAAAAAAATAGCACAAAAAGTAAGTGAAGAATCAAAAAAACTAATTCTAAATAGCAGAAAACTCAAATCTGTGAACACTCTCTAAAAGAATTGGACAGGTAAAATGTCTAAACACCTGTTATTTTAGTAGGACTAGTTCAACAGTTTAATTTTTACATTTAGCTGAACTGTGAAATTAGCATCATATGCTGAATTCAGAAACTAATTGCTGAAGCTGAAACTAAGCAAAACTGTTAAAATGAGCTGAATGTTTTGAAAGATTTAGAAGCAAAAAGCACCAAAATGTAAATAAATCACAAAAAGTGAAGACCGGACAAATCAATCCTAAACAGCAGAAAACTGAAATCTGAACATTATTTAAAAATCTGGACAGCAAAAAGGTCTAAACACTTGTTGTTTGAGTAGGACTAGTTTAACAGTTTAATTTTTAGTTGAACTGTGAAATGAGTAGCATAAGCCGAATTCAGAAACGGATTGCTGAAGTTGTTGAATAGCTGAAGTAAGCTGAAACTAAGCTAAACTGTTAAATGAGCTGAACGTAGTGAAAGATGTGAAAGCAAAAAGCACAAAGAAGCAAAAAAAAAGCACAAAAAGTAAGTGAAGAATCAAAAAAACTAATTATAAATAGCAGAAAACTCAAATCTGTGAACACTGTCTAAAAGAATTGGACAGGTAAAATGTCTAAACACCTGTTATTGTAGTAGGACTAGTTCAACAGTTTAATTTTTACATTTAGCTGAACTGTGAAATTAGCATCAAATGCTGAATTCAGAAACTATTTGCTGAAGCTGAAACTAAGCAAAACTGTTAAAATGAGCTGAATGTTTTGAAAGATTTAGAAGCAAAAAGCACCAAAATGTAAATAAAGCACAAAAAGTGAAGAACGGACAAAACAATCCTAAACCTCAGAAAACTGAAATCTGAACATTTTTAAAAATCTGGACAGCAAAAAGGTCTAAACACTTGTTGTTTGAGTAGGACTAGTTTAACAGTTTAATTTTTATATTTAGTTGAACTGTGAAATGAGTAGCATAAGCCGAATTCAGAAACGAATTGCTGAAGTTGTTGAATAGCTGAAGTAAGCTGAAACTAAGCTAAACTGTTAAATGAGCTGAACGTAGTGAAAAATGTGAAAGCAAAAAGCACAAAGAAGCAAAAAAAAAGCACAAAAAGTAAGTGAAGAATCAAGAAAACTAATTCTAAATAGCAGAAAACTCAAATCTGTGAACACTGTCTAAAAAAATTGGACAGGTAAAATGTCTAAACACCTGTTATTTTAGTAGGACTAGTTAAACAGTTTAATTTTTACATTTAGCTGGACTGTGAAATTAGCATCAAATGCTGAATTCAGAAACTAATTGCTGAAGCTGAAACTAAGCAAAACTGTTAAAATGAGCTGAATGTTTTGAAAGATTTAGAAGCAAAAAGAACCAAAATGTAAATAAAGCACAAAAAGTGAAGACCGGACAAATCAATCCTAAACAGCAGAAAACTAAAATCTGAACATTATTTAAAAATCTGGACAGCAAAAAGGTCTAAACACTTGTTGTTTGAGTAGGACTAGTTTAACAGTTTAATTTTTAGTTGAACTGTGAAATGAGTAGCATAAGCCGAATTCAGAAACGGATTGCTGAAGTTGTTGAATAGCTGAAGTAAGCTGAAACTAAGCTAAACTGTTAAATGAGCTGAACGTAGTGAAAGATGTGAAAGCAAAAAGCACAAAGAAGCAAAAAAATAGCACAAAAAGTAAGTGAAGAATCAAAAAAACTAATTCTAAATAGCAGAAAACTCAAATCTGTGAACACTCTCTAAAAGAATTGGACAGGTAAAATGTCTAAACACCTGTTATTTTAGTAGGACTAGTTCAACAGTTTAATTTTTACATTTAGCTGAACTGTGAAATTAGCATCATATGCTGAATTCAGAAACTAATTGCTGAAGCTGAAACTAAGCAAAACTGTTAAAATGAGCTGAATGTTTTGAAAGATTTAGAAGCAAAAAGCACCAAAATGTAAATAAAGCACAAAAAGTGAAGACCGGACAAATCAATCCTAAACAGCAGAAAACTAAAATCTGAACATTATTTAAAAATCTGGAAGCAAAAAGGTGTAAACACTTGTTGTTTGAGTAGGACTAGTTTAACAGTTTAATTTTTTGTTGAACTGTGAAATGAGTAGCATAAGCCGAATTCAGAAACGGATTGCTGAAGTTGTTGAATAGCTGAAGTAAGCTGAAACTAAGCTAAACTGTTAAATGAGCTGAACGTAGTGAAAGATGTGAAAGCAAAAAGCACAAAGAAGCAAAAAAAAAAAGCACAAAAAGTAAGTGAAGAATCAAAAAAACTAATTCTAAATAGCAGAAAACTCAAATCTGTGAACACTGTCTAAAAGAATTGGACAGGTAAAATGTCTAAACACCTGTTATTGTAGTAGGACTAGTTTAACAGTTTAATTTTTACATTTAGCTGAACTGTGAAATTAGCATCAAATGCTGAATTCAGAAACTATTTGCTGAAGCTGAAACTAAGCAAAACTGTTAAAATGAGCTGAATGTTTTGAAAGATTTAGAAGCAAAAAGCACCAAAATGTAAATAAATCACAAAAAGTGAAGACCGGACAAATCAATCCTAAACAGCAGAAAACTGAAATCTGAACATTATTTAAAAATCTGGACAGCAAAAAGGTCTAAACACTTGTTGTTTGAGTAGGACTAGTTTAACAGTTTAATTTTTAGTTGAACTGTGAAATGAGTAGCATAAGCCGAATTCAGAAACGGATTGCTGAAGTTGTTGAATAGCTGAAGTAAGCTGAAACTAAGCTAAACTGTTAAATGAGCTGAACGTAGTGAAAGATGTGAAAGCAAAAAGCACAAAGAAGCAAAAAAAAAAGCACAAAAAGTAAGTGAAGAATCAAAAAAACTAATTCTAAATAGCAGAAAACTCAAATCTGTGAACACTGTCTAAAAGAATTGGACAGGTAAAATGTCTAAACACCTGTTATTTTAGTAGGACTAGTTCAACAGTTTAATTTTTACATTTAGCTGAACTGTGAAATTAGCATCATATGCTGAATTCAGAAACTAATTGCTGAAGCTGAAACTAAGCAAAACTGTTAAAACGAGCTGAATGTTTTGAAAGATTTAGAAGCAAAAAGCACCAAAATGTAAATAAAGCACAAAAAGTGAAGACCGGACAAATCAATCCTAAACAGCAGAAAACTGAAATCTGAACATTATTTAAAAATCTGGACAGCAAAAAGGTCTAAACACTTGTTGTTTGAGTAGGACTAGTTTAACAGTTTAATTTTTAGTTGAACTGTGAAATGAGTAGCATAAGCCGAATTCAGAAACGGATTGCTGAAGTTGTTGAATAGCTGAAGTAAGCTGAAACTAAGCTAAACTGTTAAATGAGCTGAACGTAGTGAAAGATGTGAAAGCAAAAAGCACAAAGAAGCAGAAAAAAAGCACAAAAAGTAAGTGAAGAATCAAGAAAACTAATCCTAAATAGCAGAAAACAAATCTGTGAAAACTGTTTACAAAATTGGACAGCTAAAATGTCTAAACACCTGTTATTTCAGTAGGACTAGTTTAACAGTTTAATTTTTACATTTAGCTGAACTGTGAAATAAGCATCATATGCTGAATTCAGAAACTAATTGCTGAAGCTGAAACTAAGCAAAACTGTTCAAATGAGCGGACTAGCGTTAAAATGTCAGCTATGCTGCTACTTTAGTTTTAAGTGTATGGGGTTGGTTGGTTGGTTGGTTGGTTGGTTGGTTGGATGGATGGTTGGATGGTTGGTTGGATGGATGGATGGATGGATGGATGGATTGTTGGTCTGTTGGTCGGTTGGATGGATGGATGGATGGTTGGATGGTTGGTTGGTTGGTTGGTTGGTTGGTTGGGATGGATGGGATTGATGGATGGATGGATGGATGGATGGATGGTTGGTCTGTTGGATGGATGGATGGATGGATGGTTGGTTGGTTGGTTGGTTGGTTGGTTGGTTGGTTGGTTGGTTGGATGGACGGATGGATGGATGGATGGATGGTTGGTTGGTTGGTTGGATGGATGGATGGATGGATGGATGGATGGTTGGTCTGTTGGTTAGTTGGTTGGTTGCTTGGATGGATGGAGGGATTGAAGGATGGATGGATGGATGAATGGATGGTTGGTCTGTTGGTCGGTTGGATGGATGGATGGTTGGATGGATGGATGGATGGATGGATGGATGGATGGTTGGTTGGTTGGTTGGATGGATGGATGGATGGATGGTTGGTTGGTTGGATGGATGGATGGATGGATGGATGCAGGTATAGGACGGATGGATGGATGGTTGGTTGGATGGATGGATGGATGGATGGATGGTTGGTTGGCTGGATGGATGGATGGATGGTTGGTTGGTTGGTTGGTTGGTTGGATGGATGGATTCCTTAGGCCTAGCCAATCGATTTGATGCCTCACATGCGTGGGTGTGTTATTCCATTTAGCCGGAAGATGATTGACCTCTCTCAACCAATCAGGAATTGGGAGGGAGCGGGGCACTTTCCCATCTTCTGACGGTCAATCAAATTGAACATGTTTCTAGTTTGAAGTACAAATGGTTCAAAAAGATCAAAAACAGGAGTCTGTTATTGGCTAAACATTCAGCTTTTTAATATTCATTCCTATGAGACTTGATTAAAGTGATATGTAGCTTCTTGTGTTGCCATGGTAACAGATAACGCATTTAAAATTGAATACAAGATTCCTGAGACCAAACTGGTCGATTTGATGTGTCATTTGTGTGGGTGCTGGATCCTGATTGGACAGAAAATGGTTGAACACTTTCAACCAATCAGAGAGCAGCACTGTTTTCCCGCCTTTTCCCCTTGGCTGTTGGAGGCCTGCAGCTGTACTCCTGTTAATGAGAGAAGCCTTAAAATCTGTCCTTCAGAAGTGAAATTGGACCTGTCAAACTTCTCATCACCATTCGAAAAGTACTGCACCGATTTGAAAAATTCAAAAAGCGTGAGTGGCAGAAGACTTTGATGATCATCTGTGCCGATTTGTATGTGCCTACCATGAATTATCTAGAAGCTATGACGAGAAACTTTTAGCTGTGTGAAGCCGATCTCAGGAGAAAATCTCTCTTCCTTTAACATGGGTTTCAATGAGACAGAATCTGGGTCTCTCCTCCTTCTGAGGCTTGTAGCTAAAGAACGGTAACACCTACAGAGAAAATGAAACCCATTCTGAAAAGCTGACAAAAATTCCTACTTTTTGAGTTATAATTTGTTTTGGTAGTCCAAACGGTCTGGGGGTAGTAAAGAGTTGTTCACAGAAGATGTGAAGTTCAAAAGTTAGAGTGCGGAATCTTCAGTTTACAGTGGGGAGAGACATTTTTTTAAATTTGAATTTTCTCAAACAAGTTAACCGTACGACCACAATGTTTGGAGTACAGTCATGGATTATAGCTCAAAACGAAGGTATTTTTGTTAGCTGTAAGCCAGTGTGTGTTTCATTTCAATCGGACCTACGGTTCTCTTGCTACAATGCCAGAAATGGAGCAAGGGAGGGTCACTGCTCCTATCTTTCCCCATTATAACTTTTGTGAATTTTTCTGAAAATTTCAAGTCGTACCTCAACTTCTACCTGCGATTTTAGAAAAACCGTAAAAGATATCAAAAAGCCTCTTTAATATGTTAAACAGGAAAGTCTTGTGAGTTTGTTAAACTTTGAATGAAGTCTCTGACTTAAAAGGAACCCAGTAGAGTTTTAGGTCAAAAAGGTGATAGGAATTTGCTGAAAATTGACCAATCCCATTCATTTCAATGGGAATTTTTTTGCAGAAAAAGCTTAATAACTCGAAAAATTTTAAAGATATCAATGCCAAAAGTAATAGCCGGAAAGAGCTTAACGAGCTGAACGTTTTGGTATAAAATAGTTGAAATAGCTCAAAATTTGAAGGAGAAGAAGCGGTTCAAAAAGTGTACGGAAGCAGAATAAGAAGAAGAAGAAGAAGAAGAAGAAGAACTAGAAAAATTGCATTTATTGCACAAATGCTGTTTGAATGCTGGATAGCTGAAACTGTAAGCTGAAGCTGCTGAACAGCTGAACTGAAGCTGAAACAAAGCAAAACTGTCCAAATGAGCTGAATGTCTTGAAAGATGTAGAAGCAAAAAGCACCAACAAGCAAATAAAGCACAAAAAGTAAGTGAATAATAGAGAAAAATAATGCTAAATAGCAAAAAAAAAAATAAATAAATAAATAAATAAAATAAAAAACTTTAATCTGTGAACATTGTATAAAAATCTGGACAGCTTAAATGTCTAAACACCTGTTATATCAGTTGGACAAGTTTAACAGTTTAATCTTTACATTTAGCTGAACTGTGAAATTAGCAGTATATGCTAAATTTGCTGACTGATTGCTGAAGTTGTTGAATAGCTGAAGTAAGCTGAAACTAAGCTAAACTGTTAAATGAGCTGAATGTAGTGAAAGATGTGAAAGCAAAAAAGCACAAAAAGTATGTGAAGAATCAAGAAAACTAATCCTAAATAGCAGAAAACTCAAATCTCTGAACACTGTTTAAAAAAATTGGACAGCTAAAATGTGTAAACACCTGTTATTTCAGTAGGACTAGTTTAACAGTTTAATTTTTACATTTAGCTGAACTGTGAAATTAGCAGTATATGCTAAATTTGGTAACTAATTGCTGAAGGTTTTGAATAGCTGAAGTAAGCTGAAACTAAGCTAAACTGTTAAATGAGCTGAACGTAGTGAAAGATGTGAAAGCAAAAAGCACAAAGAAGCAAAAAAGCACAAAAAGTAAGTGAAGAATCAAGAAAACTAATTCTAAATAGCAGAAAACTCAAATCTGTGAACACTGTCTAAAAAAATTGGACAGGTAAAATGTCTAAACACCTGTTATTTTAGTAGGACTAGTTCAACAGTTTAATTTTTACATTTAGCTGAACTGTGAAATTAGCATCAAATGCTGAATTCAGAAACTAATTGCTGAAGCTGAAACTAAGCAAAACTGTTAAAATGAGCTGAATGTTTTGAAAGATTTAGAAG